>NC_031470.1:360320-365972 GCF_000006565.2 Toxoplasma gondii ME49
GGCTTGAGCAGACCAAATCGAGGAGTCGGCGCTTTTTGGGCTGGGGCGCTGCGGGCACACCAGCGCTACTCCCTGATCCGGCAGGGTGTAAGGGTGTGGTGGTGGACAGTGCCAGTGCCGCTGGTGGCAGCGGAACGCCAGTACTCCGTGTCGCAGGGACTGGCGTTGGTAGCGAATGGCCAGACGCTTTTTCGGAGGCTGCCTCAGTCGGGTGGAGCTGTAGAGATGCGGGTGACGCAGAGCCTGGCCCGGAAGTGACTTGCGCCGTCCGGAGTCTCCTCTGACGTCTCCACAGGCGGAAGGTGGAGACTGGAGTCAACCAAAGGGACAGGGGCGGAAGCGTAGCACCGCCACGTGACGGGCCTTCTCCAAAGCTACCGGAGCCGCTCGGAGATAGGTGCTTCCGTTTCTGTCTCCTTTTGCCTGAGGGGAGCTCGGAGGACTGTCCCGCTGACAGATCCGCAACGAAAACAAATCGAAACAGCACACGTTCGAAAAAACCTGAACCGATACACCTGTCACGCGGCATCATGTGTGACGGTGTAACCCGAGGCCGTCAACGATCCAAGGAGAGAAAAAGCTGTCGGAACAGCAATCAGTATCAGCAATCGAAATACGAGCACAATACTGTAGCTGTCACCAGAACCCGGTAAATGTTACGTCACACACACCCTTGCGATCATAAATATAGGGAGCACTACTCGACGTCGTCACACCCCATACCAGTTACAGTACAGGCTTGGTGCCGACGATATGGTGTGTGTCGTGGAAGGCAAGACGAGTCGCTGGATCGACTCTTGCCTAGCATGGCATCGGAAGCTCACCAGTAGATGCAGATTCACGCGCAGGTTCTGCTGCACGGCTTGGTGTCGAAGAGAGCAGATCGCGGAGTTCCTGTTCTAAGGCGTCCGCTTGAGCCTTTAGTTGACTGGCCTTGGCTTGACGAGCTCTGGCTCTCGAACGATAGGATGTACGCGCGGAGGCAGTCCACACCTGCAGTGTACGGAGGTCTGGTGACGGTTGATTCCGACGCACCATGTGATAGGCAACATGCTCGGCGACAAACTTCTCTTCTCCATGGCCCCATGTGGCATCTATTGCTTCTGCCTGATGGCGTCGGTTCTCGATGGCAAGGTGTGCGAACGTCACTTCAGCAGGGCCACGCCCTGACGCGCGTGGCCCTGACAGCATCACATATGCACGTACATGGATATGGAGCGACGTCTGGGTGCTCCGGAGAGGCACAGTTCTCACTGGCCAACTTTGACGTGGTCACAGTTTGGCCCTCGATCGATGCGCCCCTGCATGGAGGTGAGGTGAGACGATGGCTCTGTGGCGTAACACACTTACTACGGGAGGAAGTCCATACGACAGCTAAACTGAGGAGCACTTCATAACTTTTGTAGTAATTATTGGAAACTTGGCAGAGCGTAACCCGCTGAACGTACATGGACCTCCAGCGTCGTGGGACGAAAATGCAGTGAATCATATTCGTCGGAGCCACGGCGAAGGTGTGAAGTTGAAAGTGGATGCCTGCCCGATTTCTACACGGTCGACTGTCGAAGAGTGAATGTCTAAGTAGATTCTACAAACTCACCGCCTGAGCCTTCTTCAAATTCCGTAGCTTCCAGGACATCGGCGCACTCTGCTCCATGTAAAGGTGATGCCGGCCCGCTTTGTAGTAAGATGCCATCTGCTACAGCCCTGCGTTCTATCTCAGTGGCAAGCTTATCGTAGTCGGCACTTTCCTGCAAGCGCATTCGCCTGCGGCAGTACTGCTTGTGGCGCGCCCGCCTGATCCATCTTGAGAGGACTGCGGGAACTGGCATTCGATTGTTCTCTTCGTGCATGTTTTCGGCGATCCTACCTTTCATATATTTTTCTTCGTCCCCCCATTTCCTACGTAGAAGCGCGGCGTCTAGTCTCAATTTGTCAATCGCAAGTTTGACGTATGGCACACTGCCCAATCCTGGAAGCTCCACCCTGCTACCAAGCACTGTTCCCCTAAGTGAGCCCTCCGTCTGGTCGGCCTGAGAAGAACTCATCATGGAGGGAGAACGTGGGGCTTCAGATATCACGCTTTGGCGGGCTGCTTGCTTTCGTTGGCGTTCACATTGGCGACCGGCTGAGAACACAAACATTACTCGGTGCTTCAGACCTGCTCAACCGTGACGCCTTGCAGGATCGGCATGGTTGTCCACAAGACTTACACTGCCCCTCTACCGCACGAGAATCCCTTTTTTTATCGTGGGGTCTTTCGATAAACTACTCAGAAGATCCGCTACGCAAATCGATGCCGGCTCCAGATTGTCGGAATTCTGGACATCCCACCGTCTGCAGGTATGCCGAGATGCATGTGCAATGGGAGACTACCGACTGCAAACTGCTGCCATCGGTGAGCCTCGGTTGTTTTTTGTCGCCCTGACTTCTTGCGCACCGAGGGGGACGGGACGCGCACATGGTCGACCTGTCGTTGTCTCTGTTCCCGACGCTCGTTGAGGTTTTCTTTTCCCGGAGGTGCCTTCGTCAGGATCCTCGTGCGCCAGGGCGCCTGAGGCAAGCCGTTTCTCCCATTCTTCTGCCAGAGTTCGCAGGGTTTCTACCCTGCCTCTTGAACGCCTCATTTTCTGATTGTAAGCTTTACGTGCCTCGTTCCGCCACTCAGATATGATGAGGGGAGTCGTAATTTGACGGACGCTCCGCAGTATGCGCATGGCGAGGCTCTGTGCGACGTACAGATGCTTATTGGTCGACATCTCCTCGAGTTCCGTTGCTTCTTCCCTCAGCCTCGAAACTCCGCAACGCACATAAGATTGTATGATCTGTTCACGGGCTTCGCTGACGCTTGCCGTACCTGGCGCAGGGAGAGAATCCCACACAACCCAACAAGGGTTGAAACTAGCACCAAACGTTTTCCTGCCGACCATTTGACTGACAGCCACTGGCATGCAGTGGGTGAGGGCAAGATATCGATAACGTCGTCAGACATAGTGCAATTTACATGTTTCCTGTGTGTGTTGAATAGAACTCGATAACACGTCTTCCCGTGAAGCGGAAAGAGATTTCAATTCCGTCCTCGGACAAAGCTGATGAGCACCTCCGACCTAAGTTGGCGCTGCTACAAACCCAGGCCAGCCGCGGCACGACCGCCGCATCTGTTCTCCTCAGGGAACAGCCTGACACCTCACCTGGTGCGCTTGCGTCGGTACCTGCTCGGGAGTCTTGATAACTCGGCGCGGGTGGCAGCGTGCTATAACCTGTGGAGGGTGGGAGTTCCACACCAGCTGCCTGAAGCTTCGCAGCCACGTCTTCCGCCGTAGATTCCAATTTTGCGGCCGCTTGCAGGCGTGCAGTCGACCGCATTCGATACCTGTTCTTGGCATGGACCACCAAGCTCTTGACTTGTGACGAGGTAAAACGGGAAGATTTACCCACGATGGTGCGACCAACGCTCTGCTGCACGAATCTCTTCTCATTCTCCCATAGCGCTCGTAGCTGCGACGCCTCCTTCCTGAGGAGCTCAATCGCCAGCCACCCGTATGGCACCTCTCCACGGCCAGGCATTGAAACCATATGGGCAAGGCCTACATTCTCCGCAGCATCGCTTGAGGACGGAGGCGCTGAAATCATATGGGCATGGCCTACATTCTCCGCAGCATCGCTTGCGGACGCAGATCCTGTCTCCCGTCTGAATATGCCTGCGGCGCCTTCTCGGCGGCTTCCTGATAGCCACCACAGCAACACGCTTCAGATGCGCAATGGAGATTGCCGCACGCATGAAGCGACCAATAGGTCTCAGCAACCGTGAGACAGCACGGGCATCCCACGGGGGCACCCTGCTTGTGTGTCGGTGTAGTGGGCATACATGAGGCGCATAGGTGTTCGGATCGGCGGTATGGCTCATGGACGGACACGCCGTCTCTGTCGGCGAACCGAATATAGCGATGTGCACCGCTGACAGCCTGCGAAATACAAGCATCGTTGTCCTTCACATTACTACCTGACTGCGCGGGAAGGTTTACAGCTCACCGCGATAATGCGATTGACGCCCGGGACTGGAAACCCCTTGCACAGGTACAGCATGCTTCGGCGCCGCAGCCTCCTCTGGAGTGCCATCACTCCCCGTTCCAGTGGGTGTCCTGGACGCCGGCAATTCCTCTAGCGTTTCCTCGTGACTCTCACTGCCAGTCACTTGGTGATGACGCGTATCCGTTTTTGTGTGGTCGTCATCATGCGGCCCTCGAGCACCAAGAACGCCCACAAACGATCCCGCAATCCCTACGCACAGCAGGGTTCCCACGCAAACGTTTTGGGACAGCGCGCGGGCTGTAGGAATCCAGTTAGTACTCGTCCGTTTGTAAATCACTAGCTCCAAAGAGCAGGTGAAGGTTGCAAGTGCCGTTCCCGCGGCAAATAGCACGGCCACCATTTGTCTTTAGCACACGGTGTCTCATGCGGTTTGACGCACCAAAGGAAATGAAAAGCAGGCCGGCGCAAACGCCGTTCAGTAGATCGGGTTTGGCCGCTATGGGGTCAGGTCACCAACCAATCGTATTGGCGAGCAAGCGTATAGTATTCCGATGTTGAACGAGGGCTGTAGGGAGGCTCATCCGCCTCTGGGATATAGCCCAGTTATTTTCGAGTGGTGTCTGTGAATTAATGCTTCCCTCGGGCAATATTGAGTGTTCTTTCTCAGCGAAAAGGCGCTGTTATCGGTTGGACACAGTCGCATGGACGGATCATGTCCGACGGGGAAGCGGCGTGCGGACGGAGACGACATCCTTGCCAGCAGAGCAAATGCGCTGAGTGACGCTGTGTGGCAGCGTAGGTACAGCTGGAGGCATCTGCGGGGTCGTCGCGGTGGAACGACAGGGGTTTCGACGCTAGCATGGCGCTCAAGCAAAGAAGCAAACTGTGGGACACTGGCCGAGAACTGTTCGGTTCCGTCCTGATGCTGTTCTTGGTCCGCCACCCAGGGAAACCAGCCTGCAATTCTCGCTTGTCGTCCCGCTTCTATAAGTCTCATTGCCAAACGGAATTCTACCTCTCGCGCCCCACAGAAACCTGAACAGGGAGTAAGGATTCATCACTCAGGGGTCAACGAGTTTGGCCAGCAGCTTCGATATGGTTATATATCCATCAGTCGCAGGGTGGCTGTTGCCCCAGCCGCAAGCGCGATTTATGGCTAGTGTCTTCCCAGCTAAGTGTGGCTTCAGCCGCGAAATGAAAGATGGTGGACATTGTTCAGGCCAAAAAGCAATGTTGTGTACAGCTTATCCCGTTCACATGTTTTGATTAACGATGGGACAACTCGAGAATGTCTTCAGGCCAGCCTTAGCTGAACGTCCAACTCCCGATGAAGCAGCTGGCACAGGATGATTTCAGAGCTGTACCAGCAAGACACCCCTGAACTGGTCGCCACCACACTCACCCTCGTTCGTTGTCTCGCACCACAATTCTGTTGCTACGGCACACATGATGCCTCCCAGTCTCCGTATGACAAGATCCTCTACCCCGTGCATCATCAACAGACGGTATAGGAGTCGCCTTGCCTTCGGACAGCGACCACTAGTGTGTAGCATTCACTGTGATGAACTTTCGAGCTGGCTGTGTGCTCTCCCCCAGTCGGTTGGGTTCCGACAGTTTTGCCTA
>NC_031470.1:367376-373245 GCF_000006565.2 Toxoplasma gondii ME49
TCACACAGTTCGGCCCACCTTCTTCCAAGTAGTCCGGGATCGACGCGAGAAGGCCGTAGGATGTACGACTCACTCACGAACCGGGTATACACGGGTCGCTGGTCCCGACAGGGAATCGGATGGGACCATGCGGCGACACTGCGCGCGCATCTGGCTGACGAGGTCACCACTGTTGATCCTATTGAGATTCACAATACGAGCCATCACCGAGGTTCTGGCGCGCCACGTCGTATATGCGGCCCTACACCGCGCACACCATGTGGCGCCGACGTCGGTGCCGGTGAATCCGTAGAAGCCGGTGCTTGAGAATGAGATCCAGGCGAAGTGCTTGATACCGTAAGCGAATCCGAGGAGACACGGCGCGGCCCGCTGGTGGCAACGTCGGCAGTCGGACTCTGGATGGTTGCTGCCGGTTCCCGGAGTGGGCGTTTTTTGAGTGGCAGACACCTAGGTGGAATGATCTCAGAAACCGGGCCAAACGGTGTGGCGTGTCCCGTTGACAGAAATGATGTCAGTGACGGGCCTGACGCCTCTAGCGGTCCCAGCGGCAGATGCTCGGATGGGATCTGTGTTGACGTTCCTGAAATTTGCCCAGGTGGCGGGGTGTGCATCTGGGGCGCTAGTTGGTGTGCGGCGGCTTGAGCAGACACAAAATCGAGGAGTCGGCGCTTTTTGGGCTGGGGCGCTGCGGGCACACCAGCGCTACTCCCTGATCCGGCAGGGTGTAAGGGTGTGGTGGTGGACAGTGCCAGTGCCGCTGGTGGCAGCGGAACGCCAGTACTCCGTGTCGCAGGGACTGGCGTTGGTAGCGAATGGCCAGACGCTTTTTCGGAGGCTGCCTCAGTCGGGTGGAGCTGTAGAGATGCGGGTGACGCAGAGCCTGGCCCGGAAGTGACTTGCGCCGTCCGGAGTCTCCTCTGACGTCTCCACAGGCGGAAGGTGGAGACTGGAGTCAACCAAAGGGACAGGGGCGGAAGCGTAGCACCGCCACGTGACGGGCCTTCTCCAAAGCTACCGGAGCCGCTCGGAGATAGGTGCTTCCGTTTCTGTCTCCTTTTGCCTGAGGGGAGCTCGGAGGACTGTCCCGCTGACAGATCCGCAACGAAAACAAATCGAAACAGCACACGTTCGAAAAAACCTGAACCGATACACCTGTCACGCGGCATCATGTGTGACGGTGTAACCCGAGGCCGTCAACGATCCAAGGAGAGAAAAAGCTGTCGGAACAGCAATCAGTATCAGCAATCGAAATACGAGCACAATACTGTAGCTGTCACCAGAACCCGGTAAATGTTACGTCACACACACCCTTGCGATCATAAATATAGGGAGCACTACTCGACGTCGTCACACCCCATACCAGTTACAGTACAGGCTTGGTGCCGACGATATGGTGTGTGTCGTGGAAGGCAAGACGAGTCGCTGGATCGACTCTTGCCTAGCATGGCATCGGAAGCTCACCAGTAGATGCAGATTCACGCGCAGGTTCTGCTGCACGGCTTGGTGTCGAAGAGAGCAGATCGCGGAGTTCCTGTTCTAAGGCGTCCGCTTGATCTCTGATGTGCTGTGCCTTCCGTTGGTGCACGGCGCGGGCGGCACGGAATGTTGTGCGATCCTGGAATGCCCATTCTTGTTGTTTGCCGGGGTGCGGCGGTGGAGCATTCGCACGCGCGATGCGATAGGCAATGCGCGTGGCAACAAAATGCTCTTCTGCACTGCCCCATGTGGCATCTAGCTCCTCTGCCTGTCTCCGTAAGTGCTCGATGGCAAGGTGCGCGAACGTCACTTCAGCACCTGTAGGTGCCGGCGTGTGAGTAAGGCGTGACAACATCGACAGTGCACAGATACTGATACACAACACCAGCTGAGAGATCCGCATCGGTGCAATTTGCATTTGTCAGCCCCGACGGGGTCATCGTACGCTTTACGCTCTGCATCATGAACTGAGGTGAGAGTTCACCTTGGTGTCGTTCACACATACAATGGGTGAATTACCGCGCGAGCACTAAGTTGACGTGAATATGGAATTGTTGTTAGTAATCAACGGCCACTCGGCAGAGCGTCTCCCGCTGAACTGTGAGGAGCATTTGACACTATGTGGTGACGAGGGAATGACACGGCCTTTGTCCGCGCACCGCCCAAGACGTGCAGAGAAACACGTTTGCCATCCCGCGTCCTACAGGATCGAGATGCTGAGACTGCTGTGTCTCGGCAGGTTCGACGAACTCACCACATGAGACTCCTTCCGACGCTGGCGCTGGCTGGCCGCGGACAAGCTCTGATCCATGCACAGGTGCCTCCTGCGGGCTTCGTACCAAGAGGCCCGCTGCTGAAGCCCTTGTTTCAAGATCATCGGCTACGCTGTTCAAGTCTGCAGCTTCCTGAGTGCGCAGTGGTCCGAAGCGGGAGTAACTTTGTCGCGCCAGGGCAATCCAGTGCCAGACTTGGGCCGGACTCGGATTTCGATTCTTTTTTTCCAGCATGTTTTCGACAATCCTTAACCTTATATACGTTTCTATGCTCTGCCATCTAAAAATCAAATTATGGGCCTCTCGCCTCAATTTCTGAATTGCGAGTTTGACATAGGGAACACTGCCCATTCCTGGCAGCTCGACACAGCTGCCAAGAACTGTTCCCCTAAGTGAGCCTTCCGACTGGGCCGCCTGAGAAGCACTGCTCACAGATGGAGCACTTGACACGGATATTGTCGCGAGTCCGCCTGATGATGGCTTCCTTTGACGTTTATGGTGGCGACCGGCTGAGTACACAGAACAGCACCCGTAGCCTGGCACCCTAGAATGTCTCAGCGACGTCCCCTTGGGGGATCCCCACGATTAACCAGGGGACTACAGAGTCCTATTGTCTCTCCCATGGCCATTTCGATGCATTAAACAGCATCTCGGTCACACGAACCGAAACCGCCTGCAGATTATCAGACATTTGGATACGCCACAGACCACCAGTGATTCGGAATGTATATTCTAGGACGCATGACCTCCAACAAACTGCTGCCATCGATAAGCCTCGGTGTCATTGCCGTACTGACTTCTTGCCCGCTGCTCGGGAGAGACAGAAACGCACCTAGACGAGCTGCCATAGAATCTGAATCTGTTTTAGAAAGTGGCATAGATGCTCCTATCCCCAAAACGTACTTTCTCCTGAGTCCTCCTGAATCAATGCGCCTGAGATAAGCCGCTTCTCCCATTCTTCTGCAAGCGCCCGTAGCGACGCTGACTTCTCTTCATGGAGTACTTTCCGCTGCGTATGCATTCGTTTGGCATCGAGTATCCACTGGTCCACGAGGCTATCAGTAGGGTACTGATTGATGCTCCGCGCAATACGGGCTGCAACATGCTCCCCCACGAACTCATCTTTATTGGCCCAGAGCGAGTCAATTTCCCTCGCTTCCTTCCTCAGCATCGAAACTCCGATTTGCACGTAAGAACGTATGGTTATTCCAGAGCCTCCACTCCCGCTTGCCGTACCTAACTCGTGATGTCCACACACCCAAAAAAGGCTTCCGCTAGAGTCAGCAGCTTCCCAGCTGACATTGTGACCAGCAGCCCACTGGGAATAGCAACACATTAACGACATCGAGGTCGAATGAAAACTATGGTATACATGCTGGAAAACCTGCATTGAATAAAGCTCGCTTGGTATTGTAATGGGACAGGACTCTCTATGAAGGAAGCAATCTTCTCTGTTCCAACCTCTGACAACGCTGAAGACGAACGGCAGGCAATTGATATCCGTGCTGCACACATGCCCCGGCCTCGGCATGACGGCTTCTGCTTTTCAATCTAGCGACTGTCAGCTCACCTGGTGGAATGGCGTCACTGCCAGTGCTCGAGGCTTGGTCTCTTGTCCGGGATGGCGGTGAGGGGTGGCCGTCGGAGCTCGGGATATCCACACCAGCTGCCTTCAGCTTCACCGATATTTCTTCGGCCATAGACTCTAGTGTGGCGGCCTCTCGCATCCGTATTCGGTACCGCCTCTGGTACCTGTAGGAGGCAGACGCCTTCCAGTGCTGTACTTGTTGCTGGGTAGGAAGGCCAGATTGACTCACGATAGCGCGGCCAACGGTCTGCTTCATGTAGCGGTCCTCATCTTCCCACTGCTCTCGTAGCTGCTGCGCACGCCTCCTGAAGCCCTCCATCGCAAGCTGCCCATAGGGCAGGTCTCCACGCCCAGGCACCGTAATTTTACGGGCAAGCCCTAGTCCACTCCGCGTTCCGCCTGCCGGCCCCGACCCACTCTCCGCTCCGGATGTTGCTGCGGGGATTTGAGGGCGACTATCTGAAAACCAGCAGAACAACGCAGCACACGGGCAGAGTCGAGGTTGCCGCACTCACAATGCAACCGACGTTCCTCCAGCGCCATACCGCATCAGCTGTCCCAAAGAATCACCTCGCCTGTATTGGGGTGTAGTGGACGTAGGAACAGCCGCGCATGTCTCTGGAGAGCCATCCGCTTCAACGAAGGATTTGCCGCTACATGCTGCCGCTACACTCTGTCAAATACAATTCAGTGCAGTGCACCACTGACAATGCCTGAACCAGTCGTACTGTTGTGGCTCACGCTACTACGTGGAAGCGATGAGCATTTCGCAGCTTACCAGGACCTCGTGATTCACCCGTGGAAGAGGAATCACCTTCCAGGGAGACGCCTGGCCCCCCCGTGGCAACAAATTCCACCTGCCATTCTTCCCGATTCTGACTATCATCCAATGGCTGATCGATATCCGGTTTCGCCGGACCATCACCCGGGACACGCGCACCAAGAGCACCAACAAATGAGCCCGAGATCCCTACGCAGAGGAGGGTTCCCACGCAAACGGTTTGGGACAGCGCGCGGGCTGCAGCTATCCCCTTGGTGCTTGTCCGGCTGTAAGTGACTAGCTCCAAAGAGCAGGCGAAGGCTGCAAGTGCCGGTCCTGCGACAAATAGCACGGCCACCATTTGTCTTTAACACACGGTGTCTCACGACGTTTGAAGCACCAAGCGGAATGCAAAGCAGGCCGGCGAAACGGGCATGTGATACTGGGATCTTGCCGCTGTGGCGACAGGCCACAAACTATACGCATTCGCGAGCAACAGCACAGTGTTCCGACGCGGAGCGAGGGACGTGAGCAGCGTCGTCCGTCTCTGCAATAGAGCCCAGTTCTTCTCGAGTGGTGGTAATGACTGAGTAGACGTTGTCCTCGCTTGGACTCTGTCCCCCGCTATTACGGTTAGCTGTAGTAAAGGCTGACGGTGAAGCGTGAAGCAACGTGCGGACAGAGACGACATCCTTGCCAGCAGAGCAAATGCGCTGAGTGACGCTGTGTGGCAGCGTAGGTACAGCTGGAGGCATCTGCGGGGTCGTCGCGGTGGAACGACAGGGGTTTCGACGCTAGCATGGCGCTCAAGCAAAGAAGCAAACTGTGGGACACTGGCCGAGAACTGTTCGGTTCCGTCCTGATGCTGTTCTTGGTCCGCCACCCAGGGAAACCAGCCTGCAATTCTCGCTTGTCGTCCCGCTTCTATAAGTCTCATTGCCAAACGGAATTCTACCTCTCGCGCCCCACAGAAACCTGAACAGGGAGTAAGGATTCATCACTCAGGGGTCAACGAGTTTGGCCAGCAGCTTCGATATGGTTATATATCCATCAGTCGCAGGGTGGCTGTTGCCCCAGCCGCAAGCGCGATTTATGGCTAGTGTCTTCCCAGCTAAGTGTGGCTTCAGCCGCGAAATGAAAGATGGTGGACATTGTTCAGGCCAAAAAGCAATGTTGTGTACAGCTTATCCCGTTCACATGTTTTGATTAAGGATGGGACAACTCGAGAATGTCTTCAGGCCAGCCTTAGCTGAACGTCCAACTCCCGATGAA